>NC_134691.1:288959336-288971836 GCF_050947455.1 Rhinoderma darwinii
AGGGCTTTGTGTGGTGTGCTGAGGCTTTATGATTTAGTCTAGTGTAAAACGATCAGATGTGACCATAGGAAAGGAAGGAAATAGTGAGCTTCACGTTGGTTTGCAGCAGTGAGGGTGGGGGAGGGGGCATGATGCCTTCTGTTTTAGAGGCACTGCACATCCCCCCCCCCCTCCCTCCACAGGTCATAAGGCAGCAAGCACTTCGTTCTGAAACATGGAATTGTATTTAGATTAATATACAGTAGTGCTATGTGTTTTGATTTAATTACATTAATGTTCTATGCCCCGACCAGTGTTAATAGGCAGAGACATCTTATTCCAAGAACAGTAAAGTGCCGGGGGGGATGGAGACAAAGACTTGATTTTGCACTGGATGTGTCAGTATATAAGGGATGCGTGCTTTGCGCAATGAAGCCCAGTGCAGGCTCAGCAGGGCTCTAGGAGAGGCAGATGTGGAGAAAGCCTGAGTTCCACTGCACATTACATGCCTCTATGAAGCTGGAGCAAGTGACGATCTGTTGCTTCCCTTGAGATGGCTACAAAGAAAAGGGCCCATAGTCTCAGCTTGTCAATTTCCCCATGTGATCACATGACCAGCACCTCCCTGCTTAAGGATGGGGATAGATCTCCACGTCAGCTTACGTCTTCAAATTTCTACTTCACGGATCTGCTTCAAAGAGGCAGCTGCATTAGAGAATCATGTTAAGCTCAGCTAATGCGGACAGCCCGAGGTAGCCTAATGATGGATTTTGATGAGCGTGTTCCTTGTTCCTCTAACATGTACTTGCCAAGTTGTACTTACTACGTCTCGGGTCCTGATTTCTCCAGCCTTCCTTCCTTTTTACCCCAGACCCCATCTTCTCGTCCCATGCCCTACTCCTACTCATCCAACCTAGCCCAGGTGCAGCCTGTCAGAGAGGTTACCTTCAGGGAGTATGCCATTGACACCTCCACTAAGTGGCACCCCAGGAGCAATCTGCCCCATTGCTATTCAGCAGATGACATTATGCACAGGGACTGCACAGGCACTGCTGCCATGGGAAACAGCTCTAATGTCTACCACCCCAATGCCAACGTGCCCTCCAATTTCTATAGCACAGTGGGCAGGAATGGTGTGCTGCCTCAAGCCTTTGATCAGTTCTTTGAGACAGCCTATGGCAGCCCGGAGAATACCAGCCAACAGCCTTCGGATTTTTCTGTGGACAAACACTGCGACAAAGTGGCAGGAGCTTCTGCGACAACTTCAAGTTCGGAGCCCTGCAGGGAGGCAGAAGAGAAGGAGAGGAGGACGGAAAGCAGCAACAGCAGTCACAGCAGCTCCCACTCATCTTCCGGCAACAATGAGGACAAAGCCAATGTGTCCAGTACGTATGAGAGCAGCGCCTGCCCTGTCGCACCGCCTGTATCTAGCGCAGCGCTGTTAAACTTTTATATGCTGTTTTATAAGCGTATAAGCTTTATGGAGGCCTTTAGATTTCCCTCAACAAAACTTTCTTATAAAAGGCAAGATCACGTGTTTAGCACTGAAATTGGCCGTGAAATAGCAGCGACCAATAGATGCCTTAAGACAATCCTTCCCCCTTTTTCCCTTTTAAAACTCTGGGGTCGGTTTGTAGAGAATATAGTCAGTAAAGAATGTGCTCCAATAAAATTACAGAGTAACCCTGCATGGCTTCATATCATGGTCTGCCAGTAGGAATTCCCTGCCACAATGGGAGCAAATATAGACACACAGGTGTTGCTGGGGCATGCTACTAAACAATGTATGATGGGCAGCAAACACTCAGTAATGCAGAATGCCAAATCTGAGGTTATGCTACAGCATTGATTTCATGGAGCACGACATTAAATTTGGGGATTTAAATATGGAAGAAAATACTCAGCTGGAATGATAACACAGAGATGATGCAGACAATTGTACATTATGCAGGCAGTTTTCGAAATAGGATGATATGTTGCTTTTTTATTTGCGATTACATGATAACTAGCGGATTACTGTAAATGTAATAATAATACCTATCTTTTAATATTTAACTTCTAATAGCTAGTAATCTAACATTAAGATGTATCTATCTAGTTCATATCTATCTAGTCCATATCTATCTAGTCCATATCTATCTATCTATCTATCTATCTATCTATCTATCTATCTATCTATCTATCTATCTATCTATCTATCTATCTATCTATCTATCTATCTATCTATCTATCAATCCACCTATCATCTATCCATTGTCTACAGGAAATTCCGTATTTATATCTATCTATCTATCTATCTATCTATCTATCTATCTATCTATCTATCTATCTATCTATCTATCTATCTATCTATCTATCTATCTATCTATCTATCTATATATATATATATATATATATATATATATATATAAAAGCACACACAATCTTTCTACACCTTTCTTTCTGTATATCAATATTATTATTTTTGTTAAATATTGAATATTATAATCAAGCCATATACTATTTCAAATATTGCTATTTAACTATATACCCTAGATTGTGTGCAGTATTGCTGAGTATATTCAGCCCTCGGCTTATATTTGGCCTGGTTTATAACAATATAGTATTTATTTTTGCTCCACAGGTGGACAGCGTACCCGTAAAAAGAGGTGCCCTTACACCAAATATCAAATTAGGGAACTGGAAAGGGAATTTTTCTTCAGTGTCTATATAAACAAAGAGAAAAGGCTACAACTATCACGAATGCTCAATTTAACTGACCGACAAGTCAAGATCTGGTTTCAGAATAGGAGGATGAAAGAGAAAAAAATTAACAGGGACCGACTGCAGTACTATTCCGCTAACCCTCTGTTATGAGAGTACCGGCGTTTCCCGGATCTATGGCTGTATGTATGTGGATTTCAGTCAGAACTATTGGAAGTGACATTTACTCATGAACAAGTCTTCCTTATGGAGTGTAACGGCCTCTTGTTATCCGACGAAGATAAGGGTAGTAGTACTGTCTCCAGGTCCTATATTTGGATGCAACAGGCACTAATGAATGACACAAGCATTTGCCTGTGTAATGTTACAGGACAAGGGGTATTTCAAGTATCATTTGGTACAAATTCTAAAGACCAATTTGATTTAACAGTTTGGATATGGTGTCCTAATATCTTTGGATGATCTACAAGTCTTCTATTTGTTTCCGCTTCTTTTCATATATAAAACTGGGCCCATACTGTTCCAGATTCTTTCATAATTGAATAATAAAAAAATATGAGAATGGGAAAATAAAAAATCAAGTAATTTGTTTTTCTGTAGCTTAATTTCAGTGTCCTGCTGTGTCTCCCCTCTGTTTCTATCCTTATTGATCAGTTCACCTATGTGGTCTATGAGACATGCACTTTGTTTGCTAATATCAATCCCTGTCTGTGACTATCCTGTGGAAAACCACAGTTACAAATCAGATAACTCTTATCTATAATAATGAACCTGTTTAAATGAGCAGCCAATAAAGCAACACCTTGGAGAGGAAATAACCAATAATCAGCATAATATCTTATATCCTTCTTCATACCAAATACAGTCAGATGAATTATTTTACTCTGAAGTGATGTGACCAGGCTATAGTTTATGTCAGATGAAATCTCATTTAAACATATAAATATATATATAAGACCTAAAAGAACCAAAGTTATTAAAAGTGATTATATTTGAAATGATATGAGTTTATGGGACATGATAATCTATTTGTACTATTTCCATTTGAATGTATGTTTCATATGTTTTACTAAACAAAATGTAAATAAATGTCATTTGGTATTTGGTTGAGACGTCTTTTTACACATTAATCTGGTGATTTTTTTTACATTTTTGCTACAGATGAGATTTGATGTTGATCTTGTCATTTCTGCAACATTTATGAACTTTTCGGGGGAGAGGGGGTGGTTGAATGAAAATCTTTGGGACAGATCAGCTGGCAAGCGGTCACTATATGTCACTGTTTATTCACAGATGAATATTTTATATGTATATAGCGTTTGTTTTATGCAGATTTTAGTGGGTTGCATGTATACAGCAAGAGAGCGCACAAGTCAAATAAACGTGGTTGAAAGTGTTCCATTTGTGTTGGCTTTTTTCATAGATTTCAATTTGAACCTGCAATGCATGATTGATATGCTGCAGATTAAACACAATATTGGGTGTTCTCATCCTCATTAGATTTCCCCAGTAAATGCTGCGGATTTCGCAGCCTCAGCAAGAAGAAGGTCACTGATTGAGAACTATTGATTGGGAGATGGATCCCTTGTCTTGTACATGATGATAGTGGTGACATAATCCATTATAGGGGTCTTGTTTGGGTAATGCAAGTTTTTAAACATATATTTCGTGTATCACCTGAAAGACTTGCACTCCAAATGGTTTTCTATCATGCTATTCATTATAGATCAAATAGATAACAATTCATTTTTTTTTTATATATTTATTTTTTCCCAAAGTTTCTTTCTTAATTCCTTATTTGCTAATAGCTTTTTGGCTTTGAACTTCTCTGGAGCTATTGTTGGACATCACACATAACCTTGAGAGGAATGTCTAGCATTCTGTGGTCGCCCTATTGTTTACAGAATTCTTTAGTGTTTATATTCTACTACAGGAGAAATGTCAAACATTGCCTAGGCTGACGCATATCTCTATTTCTATAGAATTTTCGCATTATTTTTTTTTATTTTGTTTTATTTTGTTTCTGGCAGCTGCAGGTAGGGCTAAGAACATCAACAAGATTCTAAAATAAGAAGTGTGTGTGCATATGTAGAAATGAGATAGTGAGAAGAATGTCAATGAGACGTTTACAGGATATTTCCTTTTTGGGTTAAATATTAACTAGCTTCTCTTACAAATGCTCCAAACCCTAGAGGCCTGCAGTTTATCCGACAGTCTTTGTTCTGACCCAATAAAAGCACATGCTCTGTGTTGCTAAGGTAATTTGGTAATAAAATGTGTCTGTGATTTGTGATTTGCATATTTGGAATGCGGGGCTATAAACTAAACACAGGATAAGCATCCATTTCTCAGAAAGTAGTAATATCAGTGCTATCCAATAGTTGCTTCAATGAACATGGTACATCTCTTTATTAGAAAACAGCTGCATTTACAAAACAACAGATTGGCCACCAGATGGCGCTGCGCCGATCAATGTCAAAGCCGCTGTGCTGGGGGAAGCCAATACTACAGTATTGGCCTTTTGTTCTTTGCTTATCAAGCGAGGAGACACTTCAGAAATTTTTGTCTTTAGAAGGAAAATCTGCCAGTCACTAGTTGATTAAAACAAGCTGCTTGTTTGGAAAGTGCAGACAAAAATCTGAAAAACAACGCTATTGTGATGGATGAGGCAGATAAGGTGAGTAATGGGGTGAAAACCATATTCACGATAAGGTAATAAGGACACATGTATAACTAGTATTAATTTTATACACATATATATATATATATATATATATATATATATATATATATATATATATATATGCACACATATATATGCATGTGTGTATATTTATTTATATATATATATATATATATATAAATATATATATATATATATATATATATATATGACTTTATAAGTCCTCTGCATTTTCAATTCTCTTCCCTGGTTATTACTTTATGTGAGTTTTTAAATAATTTAGTATAATATTTTCTCTTTCCAAGGTGCTTGTATACCGTTTCATAATTCTGCAATGCAAATAGAAACAAAAAAAAAAGAAAGATGTACAAGTAAAATGTGCGCTGGTGTTTACTATGGTAAGCAGAATAGGTATGGTAAATAATAGATTCATAATTGAATCTGTAAATATATGAGAAAATATATCATGAGGTAAGCACATATAACCCATATAAAATATTTTACGTTTCCTACAGACCAAAAGTAACTGTAGGTTCAATGTATTTATTCCACCATACTTTAAGAATCATTTGTATAAAGGTTGTTAGGTTTGGGAGCAGCAATTCTATGTTTGAGTTTGGCCTAGGAAATAAATAGTTAATGAACGTTGCACAGATTTGTTGCCATATTTACGGTCTCAATAATTTCCTGTAGTGTTACATTAAGGTAATGTGTTATGGAGTCTTGCATCGTTCAGGCCATGTACTGTTATGACAATATTATAAGTGATTGAATTTCTTGATAACATCCTGGACCGCAGGAACTCTTCATTCACAGATTTTAGGATTAAGCATTTCTTTAAAGTTGATCCAAAGGAATGTATACATATTGTAAAAGAGGCAATAACTGCATGACCAGTATGGTCTGACCCTGTATGAAATATTGAACATAAATGCAACAGGATAATTAATAGCTAATATTAAAAGGAAAAGTGTGTTGATAGTATTTTAACTGCCCTCTAAGGCGACATTGTTAGCTGCTGGCATATAACCATAAACTTTATAAGTTACCTCTTTAAAATGATACATACATTTGTAGTATATAGTATTTATTTTAACTATAGTCTCCAGGATACATTGCATACACTGTAGAGCCATTACCACAATCACATAGTCCATATCCCCCAAATTAGTGTAGTTTAGAATATGAATTTCCAATATTAACTTCTGTTCCCACTGAAATATTACTAATAATCTGTATTCATTCTATTTTATCTGATATGTCTGCAATTAAAGCTGCTATTATTAAATTAAAGTTAAAAAAATACTTCTATTGATTAGCATCACCAAATTATGGGGATACAGGTGCATCTGTAGATTAACATGACCGATATATAGGTCATTAAATCATTAAAAGTAATACATACATAGTAGAGGATTTAGCTAAATGCATACCGGATTGCATGTATTACATAATATTATCGGTCGATTGATCGATCAATCGATCGATCGATAGATAGATAGATAGATAGATAGATAGATAGATAGATAGATAGATAGATAGATAGATCCTGGTGTGATTATTTTCTCTAGTAAGGACCCAGCTTTCCTGTAGTGGGGTATGTATTGGGGTGTATATTTCTTTGTAGGAGGCATTTGTCACTAAACTTGGCACCACAGAGCCCTACATCTGATTCTAAGCACCACCCTGGATCCGGTCCAGAGGAAAATGAAAGTATTTGGCAGCCGCATGCATTCTTGACAGTTTACAGTTGTCAAATAGGAAAATTAGAACAAATACAATTTACAGTCCAGGAAACCTATCATATAAACTGTGACATATGGGGGTGTGATATATAAGTATATAGCAATGCTCCGATTTGTGTTGTTGTTTTTTTTTACATAAATACATAGTAAATATTGCGATGCAAGTATTGATGGACTGTCCTATTGTTTATCGTTTATGGGCTGTACGTTGTGTTTATGTTTTTGTTTTTTATTTATAATTTTTACAACTAAGAAATAATATTCTATTTTGTTATGGTTTTTTTTTGTTTTAAATATGACTATGTCTAAGCAGAGTTGCTAGCCTATAATCCAAGGCTGCTCCATTATGAGCACCAGGCTTCTCGTCTGCTTCTGTTAGGGGAAATTCTCTATTCACATAAGTCCCATTTATTCTTGAAAGGAGATTCCAGTCGGTATTTAAAAAGTAGTTTGGCACAAAGCAGCTCTTTTCCTTCTCCAAGCTCCAAACTCACCATTTATCGTTTATAGTTAAGATTTAAATGTGCTGTATTAGTTTTACTTGACTGAGCTTGATGATACTTAGTTTACTATTTGCCTTGCTCTTGCTGGTGATTAAAGAAAAGAATGGATCCCGCACAGCATTGGGCTATTAAACTTCATGAACTAGACGTGTGCCTGACTATAAAAGGCATCCACATCTCTCTAAATAAACATATGTGTACTCATCTAATCTTCCATATCCACATCTAGCCTTCTATGATATTCCAAGATACTAGAACACTACTCATGAATGATAATAATTGTATCAGGCAGCTACCCCTCTACACAACAACACAACAGACATTAAACTTACTATTGAACATGGCCATTGAGACATCATGTGACAGTGCCTCTTGTTTAAGTCTTCTCGTCATATAACAGCATTTCCCTTTTAGAAGAAATTTTTTTTTTCTTTTTCAAAAAGAAATATCTTGCTGACAGGTATTCCCAGCTTAGCTAACCCACCACTGATTGTTATATTATTGCATTGTGTGTGCATATATAAATAAATATATATATATATATATATATATATATATATATATATATATATATATATATATATATATATATATATATATATATATCAAAGTATATATGTATGTGTATATATATATATATATATATATATAGTACATTTTTAAATAAATTAAAATAAAGTACAAGTTGACAAAGTACAATTATATGACGTTTAGGGAGTATTTTTCATGTTTCAATTCATATTGTTGTGGTTTTGTTGCTACTACTATTATTCTACTGTACCATAATACTAGTAGTACTTCTACTATTATTAATAGTGATAATACTTATATAATACTTCCAAATAACTCAGCAGTACAGATTTAAACTGCAACCACGTGTAAAATCTAAAATTATTTACATTTCAACAATTAAGATTATTATTTTTATAATCTTTAGCTAAAATAGCATAGCACTGGTTTACAGTCCTGTTATGCTCTCCCATTATACTATTTATTGCTATATTAATAAATACATCATAACTAATCAACTCAGTACTACTGCTACTACTACTACTACTACTACTACTACTACTACTACTACTACTACTACTACTACTACTACTACTACTACTACCACTACTACTACTACTACTACTACTACTACTACTACTACTACTACTACTACTACTACTACTACTACCACCACTACTACTACTACTACTATTACTACTACTGTTAGTATTGTTATCAACGTCATCATCATAATTATCAGCGTTTTATTTTTTGTTATTTTTATGTATTATATTTTTAAAAGATTCCTGTTTCATATAGAGTATTGACATATAAAAGCAGACAGTTTATGTTAGCAATGCTGATATATGAATTCCATGCTTTCAACAATGCTGAATGTGCATTAGAGTATACAGAGTGCATATATAATGAGTGGTTTCATTGCTTATAGAGAAAGATTTTACAAGAAGGAGTAAAATGTTTTACTGGGGTGCAATAAGGAGGAGAGGTTTCTTTTATTCAGTGAGCGTCCAGCAGTGCAGAGACCTTGGAGAGGGCCCCTAGGCTTCCCATTCTTACAGAAACATCTGAACTCTACTCATTTCATATGCCCTTCCCAGAAGAAAGCCACAAGTGGAGGCTAATAAAAATGTAGCCCAGAGTTTAAAAAGCAGATATTTTCCTTGTGCTTGTAGAGGCAGCCTGGGTCTTGCTCTAGTGTAGTCTACACAACGTCTGAAAGCCAAGGGTAAGTGCTCTGGGGATGGTTAAAATGCTGCACTGATTTACATACTAAATCAACTAATAATCCTTCTGATTTCTCTGAATTTGCACACCACATCCGACTTCACCAGTGCGATTTGCATACAGTATTTTATCAAATCATCTCCATGGTTCCTTCTTAGCTTCATAAATTAAAGGGCACAATATGAGACCATTCACAAAATTCCAGCACAAACCTGTAAACACCATTCACTCGATCATTTTATTCTTCTAACACAAGGATGTTAGGACATCAGAACAAATAGGCTGTATACCGGCACACTATAGAGGGTGTATACAGCACCATAAACAGTCACAAACAATTCACTTATGGCTTCATGCTCGACGCTTAAAATATAAAACCTTTCTGTAAGAAGAAGAGTGGGTTTCCTCTAAATAATGTATATCAGTATAGCAATTTTTCTTTTCCTGTCAGTGTATATTTGTTTCAAAATTGTTTGATTTATGTAGATGATGCAATGTAACATTTTTATTGTATTAATTATTATACCAAATCATAGATTTTAATTGTTAGCCCTCAATGTTGGTCAATAATAATTTAAATCACATGTTTTTACTCCATTGCCTTTACTCATTATACAATTTACATTTGGATGATTTCTATGCGTTGAAAATATATCCTTTAAACATAAAAAAAAAGAATGAAAGTAAATAAATAAGTGAATATAAATAAAAGAACCACCTCATATAATACAAGGGATCTCCAAAGCACCTAAAAGGTACAAACTGTTGCTGGATTAGGCTTGTAAAAAAAACAAAAGGCTAGTAAAAAAAAAAAGTTTTCAGACATTGGTAACATTATTAGGAAATTATATTGTAAAGATTGCAAATGTGCACAGTTTGCATACTCAATAGGGACATTGTTATATATGATTGATTACATAACCTAGATTATATATATATATATATATATATATATATATATATATATATATATATATATATATATATATATATATATATATATATATATATATATATATATATATATATATATATATGTGTGTATTGAGGTCGAGCTAAAATGAACCTTTGCATACGAAAGTGATCTGGGAGGGGTTGATGGTTGAGCTTGAGCTGTCATTGGCTGCATGCATTTGCAGTGGTGCAGGGCTATCTCTAATCATATTCAGCATGTTTTGCACAAGAAATGTCAGCCAGAAAGGAATATCTGCTCTCTTCGCCAAATTACCCCACAACAATGTCATGCTCGGAGAGCCCGGCTGCGAACTCCTTCCTGGTGGACTCCTTAATCAGCGCTGGCAGAGGAGCAGAAGCTGGGGGCTACTACCAGGGCACAGGAGTCTACCTGCCACAAGCTTCCGAGGTGTCTTATGGGCTGCAGAGCTGTGGACTTTTCCCAGTTTTGAGCAAAAGAAATGAAGGTGTTCACCCCAGTATCACAGCCCCCACATCTCAAGGATATGCTCCAGGGATGGAGGTTTGGCTAGAAGCCCCCAGGTCCTGCAGAGTGGAGCAATCTGAAAGCCCAGCTACCACATCTTGTTCCTTCACACAGAACATTAAGGAGGAGAACTCCTATTGCCTCTATGACACGGACAAATGTCCTAAGACTTCTACTGCAACTGACTTATCCACTTTCCAAAGGGTTAACTCTGAGACTAGCCCTGCTCATAATACCAGCTCTGTTCCAGTGCCAGGGTACTTCCGCCTCTCCCAGGCTTATGGCTTATCCAAGGGGTATAGTGCTGGGCACATTGCTGCTCCCCAATTTGTACCACAGCCCCAAGTTCGGTATGAGCAGCCTCTGTCCTTGTCATCAATGTCTGCAGAGAATTCCAGGAAAGACAGCGAGGAGTCGCCCCCTGCCAAGCTCCCTGGTGCCGCCGCCCAACACAGAGCAAATGAGGAGGCTCACACGTCTTCATCCGGGCCTGAGGATTCCTCGCCGGCTCCATCTGACAGCAGCAAGCACTCCCCGGAGAAAGAACCTGGAGGTGAGCGCTCACTCACACTCACTCTGCAATCACGCCATAAAGGGCTGGGACACTATACCAAGATTACAGAGGAAGCGTCTCTTTATTATCAGCCTTTGAACTATTTAATAATTGGGCGTGAGTCTGTCATAAACATCATGTCCATTCTCAACTTTACACCACATGCTGCTCCTCTGTGCTTTGTCTTGGAGGAAGCAGGAAGCCCCTATAAAATAACACTTATTTATAGGGCTCATTACAGGCGCCAGAACAACCTCCCATGCAAAATATGACAGTAAATAGCCCTGCTTACTTGTGTAATAACTACATGTGAGGAGCTGTCTTTTGCTCACCCTGCGTACAGCACCCAGCTCTTCACCGAAGCCTATGGCCTGTGCTCTGTATACCAGCAGGGGATCTACTACTTTTCCAACCATTAGACTAAAAAAAGAATGGGGAAATGCATAATATCTATCTCTATCTATCTATCTATCTATCTATCTATCTATCTATCTATCTATCTATCTATCTATCTATCTATCTATCTATCTATCTATCTATCTATCTATCATCATTTATCTAGATATCGATATATAGGAGAGAGAAAGGGGATAGGCATATATAGTTTAAATAATATGATAATCAGACAGATCTAAGATAGAAAGATATTAGATAGATAGATAGATAGATAGATAGATAGATAGATATATAGATAGATAGATAGATAGATAGATAGATAGATAGATAGATAGATAGATAGATAGATAGATAGATAGATAGATAGATAGATAGATAGATGGATAGATAGATTAAATAATGAAAACAAATAAAAGCAAGTGAGTTTGTATATATATATTGTAGTAAGCTTTGAGACACGTGCTATGAGAAGCATTCTGCAAATGCCGTTACCTATATTAATTGTATCTTATCAACAACAACAAATAGTCAATATTCAAATACCTTTACTAAAACAGTAAGGGTAATGTTGTACATGAAAAGAAAATGTAGTAACAAAATTAAATAAGGAAATAAGGTCATAAATTTGACTAGTCATTGAATAGTAATATAATACTAATATTACAATACTACTGATACTGATGTATGTATGTGCATATATATATATATATATATATATATATATATATATATATATATATATATATATATATATGTATAT
>NC_134691.1:288974336-289009336 GCF_050947455.1 Rhinoderma darwinii
CTCCACCTTTCTCTCGACAACAAGGAACTGCCTTAGTCACATCAGTGCAAATCGTCACCCAGGTACAAGATGCCATGTCATATGGAACATGGGAATAATATGGAACATGGGACTAACATGCGATATGAAATATAGGACTGGAACATAAGACAATATGTGATATGTGTCATAAGAGTAATATGTGGTATGAATCATATGATTTAATAGGACTGCTGTACGATATTGGACACAGGATAAAGGATTTTTGTGTAATATGGGGGCATAGGATATCTGTATGTAACATAGGACCATTATGTGATATGGAACAAACGACTTTGGAACATAGGACTACTATGTAACGGATTATGACATAGGGAATGTGTGGTGAGGCACATAAGGCTACTATATGTTTTGGTGCTGTGGTTGAGCAGGCGCAAATCGTTCTGATCTGCCATTGCGTACACTTATAGCAAATCCCTGAATCATCATAAGCGAGCTTGGGTTGTGATCGCTGATTTTTAATGATAGTATGGGGATTATGATTATGCAATTGTTATGTATATACAATGACACATCACATGGTGGTTATATTATTAGCTACCACACCACATGAAAATCAGCCACTTGGATCTCGCTTGATATACATGTTTTATTAATGTTGATATTCCTTGTAGGTGGTCTAATGATTCATAGGATTAACATTATCGAGGTTTACAGAAAGAGAGAAATGCCATCGAGGTGGCTGTAATAATGGTTTCCTGCTCACAAGGCCTAGGTTACGATCATTATTACAATCCAGCCTACAGTCTCACATTCCTGAGAGCCTCCCCACCAGCAACACAGCCCAGCAGAAGGCAGACTACTCTCCAAATACACCAGACAGCAATAGACTGGGGGCTATCATCTGCCTTATTGCAGGGCCTGTGTTTACCCATAAAACCCCCACAAACATTTCCAGGTTTATCCTCTACCACAGGTTGCAGTTTACAAGACAATGGCGAAGAGGAAATGTAATGCATTGTTTCATGTTTAGGTTTCTTTAAAAAAAAAAATAAGGTCTCTTCCTGTGGGTTTATAGTGATAGATGTATAATTATTTTATCATATATTAAGATATGTAATATATATTGAAATGTGCAATATAGCTAAAAATAATTTATAGTTAGAAAAATAAGAAAACAAGGTGAAAAATAAATATCCGAGGTGCAAATTAAAAAAAGGACTAGTAATAATTCCATTATTAGATATATGTTCTATTATTAGATATATAGATAAACATATATAGAGATAATAAAACAGCAAAAATACTACTACCAATAATAATTATATTATAGTAGTAGGTTTTAAATATAAAGTCATTAATTAGTATTATTTCTAGTAATAATACTACTATAATAATACGAATGCTATTACTAAAATAACAATAGCAATAATAATAATAATAATAATAATAATAATGCTAATAATAATGCAACCTTGCCATCTCGCATTACCATTCCAATCCCCCCCCCCCCCCATATATATAATGAAATCTCTTGCTCACATGGTGGAGTGATCTATCTATCTATCTATCTATCTATCTATCTATCTATCTATCTATCATCTATCTATCTATCTATCTATCTATCTATCTATCTATCTATCTATCTATCTATCTATCTATCTATCTATCGTGTGTACACCACATGAAATACGACTCCACTTGATTACATATATATAAAAAAATGAAAATTATAAAATAGATAATATTTAATATTATTATCATCATTATTATTATTATTATTATCATCATCATTATTATTATTATTATTATTATTATTATTATTATTATTATTATTATTATTATCATCATCATTATTTCCTTGCAATGTACTAAACAACCTGGTTATACCCTTATTATGCTTATCCCACCACCTCGATCGTTTACCTCCTAGATTGAAACTGACATTATTTTTCGTATTTACACTATAATCATATTTCCTTAAGTAATAAATTGTTCACTGATGTAGGTATATTTTTTCCCCCTTCACAATGGCTCAACATGCTTGAAAAGTTAATAATAACAGTTTCAGATTGATCCTACCTTTGGGCATTTTTTGTTTCGAGAAGTATAATTACTGGTTGTGGACAGTACAGGAGACTTGTGATTTATGAAAGTATTTTATTTCATTATTTAAAAGAAATGCAGGATAGTCCTTTAACAATAGTGGACATAAAAATATCTATCTATCTATCTATCTATCTATCTATCTATCTATCTATCTATCTATCTATCTATCTATCTATCTATCTATCTCTCTCTCTCTCTCTCTCTCTCTCTCTCTCTCTCTCTCTCTCTCTCTCTCTCTCTCTCTCTATCTATCTATCTATCTATCTATCTATCTATCTATCTATCTATCTATCTATCTATCTATCTCCATCATCTATTTATATCAAGTTTTAACATATATACGCTAGAGAGAAGTGAAGAAAGATAGAAAAACATAACGTTGCACTCATAACAATGGACTTGATCTAATGTCTGTGCTGTTCAGCATGAAACAATGTAACCATCCGCCATTACTACTTTATCATTAATGCACCTTCCCCTATGTTTATTCAGATTTCTCTGCTACATTATTACTATAACAGAAATAAATATTTCTGAATATAAATCTATAAACCTTACCACATTTCTACAAGCTATAATAAAGGTTTCATGCATGTGAGACAATTGTTCCCATGAATCCACGCCCTAATTTTCCTTCCTCAGTCTGTAACCCTCACTTGTGGTCTGTTTTATTATCGTTATTTTATGGCACCGGATTACCCTGTAAATCTTTCCCACCCAGTTCCTCACAAAGGCTAAAGTCGTGGTCAGGTATCTTAAAATCTACTGGATAAATAAAAAGAATAATAATAATAATAATAATAATAATAATAATAATAATAATAATAATAATAGCAGAAACAACAATAATATTCTTCCTGGCCTATATGGCTTTATTCCGCAGCCCTTGTGGTATTATTAATTATTATTTTATTTTTTTTAATGTATTTTTTATTTCGATTATGGCTTAGTGCTAATAATAGATAGATGATAGATAAATGATAGATAGATAGATAGATAGATAGATAGATAGATAGATAGATAGATAGATAGATAGATAGATAGATAGATAGATAGATAGATAGATAGATAGATAGATAGATAGATAGGCAGATAGATGCAGGCATAATGTTCCTACCTTATATTCTATAGGTCTTCTATACCACATTCTATAATGCTACATCTAAATTATTCTTATATAGGTATAAATGTGTGCATAGATGTACTTGTACACTGTTGTGTTGAATCTATACACGAGGAAATAAATAAAGTGTTAATTCTGAATGTTGTATGCTCATTCTCATGAAGAGAGCTGATTGCCTTATTTACAGGCAGGCTGTGCATGTGTCTAGAACAGCACTATGGAGACTTATTTAGAGATTTGCATTTTACTGCGGCTACTGGCTGGATCTATACCAGTATTCCCAGCCTAAGCACAACAGTAAAATGTAACAACTGCTTGTAACCAGCACAAGTGTAACATAATAAATCCCATCTACTATGCTGAAGCCTATATGTATTAAGGGGATGAAACATGTTCTATATATCTATGTGTCTGTGGATGATTTTCGATCAAGGACTGTGAAGAACACCTACATCCTTCTGTGTGATTAATCATGATGTAAAATAGTCCCTGCAATGGTAGAAAATGAGGGAAGTGGGATATTTTAATCTGACTCGGCCACAATTAAAGTGGACAATATTGTATAACTTCAATATCCTTTTGCATAAAAACATATGGCTTTGCTATAAAAATGATGACTGGAAAACAGTGAGCCATTAATAGCCTGCGGACTGATTTATTCCTTATTGTTCTGTTTCTTAGTCACATGCCGCCAGCAGCCAATAGGAAGCCAGTCCTGCCTGCAACTTATTAGGTGACTGTACTTCTTTGTAGGACCAAGTTGTTACATGAAATCTGCAGTTTCATAATTTCAGCAGGTCCTGCTCTCATCATAGCAATGACGACTTCTGGGACTCTGAGCAATTATTATGTGGACTCTTTCCTGATCCATGAGGGTGAGGAGCTGGTGCAGTCTAGGTTTGCTTCTGGCTCCCTAGCCCAGCCACCAAGACAGGCTGCACTGGGAGCTGAGCACCCTGAGTACACTCCATGCAGCTTCCAATCTAAATCGTCCATGTTTAGCAGCCCCTGGAATCCAGTGCATCATCCTCAGACTGCCAATAATGTCTCCAGCGTGTACCACCCTTATGTACACCACCAGGCACCTATAGCAGCCTCAGATGGCAGGTATATGCGGTCCTGGCTGGAACCCATGGCCGGATCATTGTCGTTTCCAGGCTTATCCTCCAGCAGGCACTACGGTATTAAACCTGAGCCCCTCTCAGGCAGGAGGGGGGACTGTACCACGTTTGATGCTCACACTCTGTCTTTGTCTGATTATGCTTGTGGCTCTCCTGCTGACAGAGAGAAGCAAAGTAACGACGCTGCCATTGCTGCCAATACTGGAGAGAACCTAACAAATGGGGAAAAACCTCCTATTGACCCAAGTAAGTCTATTGCAGTCATTGATGAACTATGGAAGCGATCATATGCACATGATGTTAGCGGTGGAGATTGTGACTCTTCTGGCCTCTATAGGGGGCCTCATCACAGAATCAATACATAAATGAGAATAAAGTTTGTGCCCTGGCATGTAAACTGTATGATCAGTGTTACCAGAGCAATGCACTATGGATGTTCACAGTGCAAGGCATATCACAGTGGAGGCATATCATCATTGAGGGGATATACTGTAGTTGCATTTTACAACTCTGTGGGCGTGGGCTACTATATAATATGAGAATTGCAATATTCTGTGTAAATTTGGTAGCCAGCAGAGTAGTCTATGTACAAGTGCATGGATTATATAAAGCATTGCTAGTGGTGTCTAGAAATGGATATGACGTTGTAGAGTGGCATGTAGTGTATTTTTTAAGGAACATATGTAGTAGATATATTGTATAGTAGTCTTCGTATAGATGCATATTGCATGGCTTGTAAATGGCTTGTAAATGCCACTGATAACGGTCTATGTATTGATCTATAATTGATAAACAGTATCATCTGAGATAGAATGCATTATATAAGACATTAATAGAAATCTGTGTTCATACATTGACCATATTTTGTATAGAGCATTGATATAATATCTGTACTGATGCATAAGACATATATTGTCTATGTTATTTATGACATTGTATGTAGTAATGCACAAGTCATATGTTATATACGGCATAGATATTGTATTTGTATTGATGCATAACATAGATTGTATAGGACGTTTATTCATTTGGATTAAATAATTTGGGGCATTTGTGGTAGCCTACACAATGATGTAGTGGGCATGTATTATGTAAAGCATTGGTAGTAATATATGTATGGGGCATAGGGCATGCATTATACAAATATATAGCAGCGCTATGTATTAATACATAAGGGAAATATTACAAATAACATAGCAGTATATGTGTTAATGCATAGGGCATATATCGCTTAAGGTTTTCATAGTTGTTAGGGTGTTGATACTTGCATTATACAGGGCATGGATTACAGTATATGTGTTAATGCCCGGGGTATATATTGTTTAGGATATTAATAGCAGTATATGTATTAGTGCATAGGCAATGTATAATGTAAGCCGTTGAAAAGTGTTGTAAAAAAAATGTCCTCTGTTTCTAGACAACCCAGCTGCGAATTGGCTCCATGCAAGATCCACCAGGAAAAAAAGATGTCCTTACTCAAAGCACCAAACACTGGAACTTGAGAAGGAGTTTTTATTTAACATGTATCTAACCAGGGACAGGAGGTATGAGGTGGCCAGACTGCTTAACCTCACAGAGAGACAAGTTAAAATTTGGTTTCAAAACAGAAGGATGAAAATGAAGAAATTTAACAAGGATCGACCAAAGGACGAATAAATCCAGAATATCATGGAGCTACAAACAAGGGGATGCTACTGTATTGAGGCCTCATGTGTTTCTCCCTGCTGTATATCATGCTAACAAATCAAGTACCATCACAGCCTTGGTTTACCAGAGCTATCCAAGAGGTACTTAATTTCTTAAATTATTTAATGAACAACACAAAGGGGCATTAGGGGTGGGCTGGCATACAAGTAATCTACCTGCTCTACTATACAAGTAAACTACCTTACCATTGTGCACAACTATATACTGACTGTACAGACTAGCTCTAAAAATGTAGATTTTATTATAATTATTATTATTATGGTTATTATTTGTTCTCTGGCCAGCAGGACCCTCTGCTGCTATACTTGAATCATGTGCTTTATTGTAGTTGTGACCGGATTTATGTGCTTGGATGTCGTACAATGCTAGGACTACATTGAACTCAGGTTGTTTAATATAATGCTAGGTCTATAGTACCAGCCTGTATCTATAGTACCAGCCTGTAATGTCATTACTGTTTCCCGATATATAGACAACTAACCTACAATTGATTTATAAAGAATCGACCTCAGTTATTGGCAATCACAGACTCCAACAATCTATAATGAATTGTAAAGATGTATATATGGCTTATATTCCACATGGAAGTATGCAGGAGGTGGGATGGAGTGGGGGGGGGGGCTGAAATTATTTGGAGCCCTAGAGATTTCCTTCGGGATCTACATATATGTGGATTAATATATATGTTGAGTGAAGGTTTTACTACCTATAACTTGTGTTATGTTCTTGTTCACTGTATTGAAGTAAAATTTATTAAGAATAATAAATTATACACAGGAAATAAAAAGGAATACATTCGGTATATTTCTATCCCTAAACAATACAAATAATTTATGAAGAACATACTATATATTTGAAAGTTACCTCATGACCTGTTGACCAAATTGTTGTGTTGAAATTCTATTTATCTTTTTTTTTTTTTTAAATAAAAATATGTTTTTTGTTAGTTGTGATATGGCATTTTATATTCCTGGTCATTAGAGATAACGATTATTACTATTTTTCCCGGTTTAGATCTTTATCTGTACATCTCTGTGCACACACACACACACACACACACACACACACACACACACACACAAATATACACGTTTGTGGTGGTTAGGATGTGTTATCTGTGGTTTCAGTAAGACTACAGGTAAACCTAGTCTAAACATGGTGCACAAAATAAACTTTTGATATCCACATTTAGCTTTGCTATATCTGCCCTCCTATACATATTATTGTATAAGTGGCAAATGTATTATTATTAATAATAATAATAATAATGATAATGGTTTTTATTATGATATTATTTAAATAATCATGTATATTTATATTTCATTTATTTTAACTATAGGTGAGCTTTCCACATGGTTTATCACTAAATACAAAAAAAAAACGAATACCAACGATAATCCTTGTTTTAACTTCCCAAGCTGTGAATGCAAGATTATAGCAAGCAACATGCAAAACATCCCATTTAATGGACTACATTTTTTTATGTTTAAGGTAAAAATTTGTTTGGTTCCCCCTGGTTCGCTCCTATATCTCTTTATGGAACACATTTGGGACTTCAATTTCCTCCTAAACATCATTGTTTAGCCAGGGGATTGCATTTTTCGGCACACTTAAAAATGGCATAGCTTAAAAACAAAGATGATGAAAGAAGTCAAATCAAGAAACAAGTCCAGACAGAGGATGTCGTTTAGGAAAACTCTGAGCCATATAGTGCAATAAAATAAAATTACTGCTGCAAGCATTTATGGAGTGTAAACCGCTGCAGGCTTCTCAGCAAAACCTGGAAGACATGCCGGGATTCCTACAAGTCTGCTGTTAACACACACACACATCCACACACACACACACACACACACACACACACACACACACACACACACACACACACACACACACACACGTAAAATATAGATTTATATGTTTAGTACATAGGTAATAACATCTGGTTTTATATAGTTAGGAAAAAAAGTAAACTCTTTTGTATAAATGAGAGAGGCAGAAGTAATAATTGCAGGCTTTTTCCGGGGAGCGGGCTGTTAGGACGCCCTCTGTTGTTTCAGACAGAAAGGAACTTCAAAGAATGGCCACAAAAAGTGTGTAATATATGGCTGGTCTGTAATATATGGCTGGTCTGCAAACTGTCTGGAATTCGCCTCTTAATGACTTTATTGCTGTCCAGCCGCAATTAAGATTTTCTACAGAAGCCTTTTCATTTGTTTTGTCTGGCGGATTGAGATAATGTGAAGAACGGAAATAACTGTCGTTCATTGTTCTGTAACGCTGAAAATTTTAGCTTTGTGCAAGTTCTTCATGTAAAATAACTTTAGGATGCTTAATACAGCGACCTAAACTAGGAGCTCCATTAACAGACACTAGTTGGTTAATTTTCAAAAAACTTGCACATATCAAATCTCACCAGCAGATGGCAGCATAACTCCACATAACAATTGGAATTGTGTTTGTGTTCCTCTTCAGCCATTTTTTTTAAAAAAAATATTGATATTTGAAAAACGTTTTCCTCATTGAAAATTGTGAAAAATTGCTCTATTTACAAGCTATTTTTTCTACCGTTTTTTTTTTTTTAGCAAAAACTATTCAAGCGACATTACTGTATAGTTATACTGCTTAACTAAGATTCCCGTTCTGATTCTTTTTTCTTATATGTAATATCATGTTCACATTGGCATCACTACATCTATATATCTGCCTTTAATATATTGCATAATTTGAACAGTTTTCTATTCTTTTTATTTATCAGTTGCAAATATTTGAAAATTATGTAACTTTGAAAATATATATATATATATAAATAATTAATATAGAAGAATCCTAGGTTTTATACAGATATGTTTATATTTTTCTTCTTAAACATACAGATATTTTGATATATTTTTTCACACAGGTACAAATATATTTCTTTACACCTTTGAAATTGTTACATTATAGTATTTTCTCATTTGCATAGCGTTGTACTCTTTATTTATATTTTATTTGTTTAATTATTAACATAATATCAATATTTTTTTGCATAAAATGATCATACCTAACTGTTAAATATAAAGCACACAAACCTCATGAAAACAAACCATGGATATTGTGGAATATATCTTCTATGTAGATTTTATTTGTAAAATACAACGTGGGCAAAATAAGATAGACAGACAGACATATATATATAGATAGATAGATAGATAGATAGATAGATAGATAGATAGATAGATAGATAGATAGATAGATAGATAGATAGATAGATAGATAGATAGACACAAAGCGAGAACCCCGCCTCCTGATATTGTGTCATCGTATTTTTTTGCACAATTCTTGGGCCTCCACAAGGCGTCTACTGCATGAAGCTATTTATTTTTGCATGTATAGAATTATTTATTTTAGTGTCAACACGTTTATTATATAATTTAGTCTCCTTTGTATTTTTCCTTGTGTAAATTAGGCTGAGAAAACAAAAATCCTACCGCGATTGTAATTATTTCATGTTTTATTTTGTATTGTATCATAAGAAGATAAACTAATGTTTACATTATTATTATTATTATTATTATTATTATTAGTAGTAGTAGTAGTAGTAGTAGTAGTAGTAGTAGTAGTAGTAGTAGTAGTAGTAGTAGTAGTAGTAGTAGTAGTAGTAATACAGATGCACATGCGGGTACCGGAAAAAAAAAGATCATCAATGCGTTGTCCATGAGATATTTTCTAGTAAACAATGTATACAACCCGTGGAAATGTTCTGGGAAAGCAGAGATCAGAGCCTGGGATCCCTTTGTAGAACAGATGAGCAGGGCTGTATATTTTTAAGGTAGAATTTCCGGAGCAGCCATTTCCATTGAGTGTTTCAAGTTTATGATGTGCAATATAAAGGCTGTAAACCCTGTATCTGTGTAGAAGAGGCTCTGCCCAGCACTAGGAGTCATTTCCACTGGCGCCTGATCACAACAACGTGGTTTCATTTATTTCCAATGGATCTATTTATTTATTCTCATCTGTACACATAATATATGGATCATACAGAATAATCCACCAGGAACTGCCTCTACTGACTGCACAGGTAAATTACAACAGCGTCTGGTCAACCCAAAATAATCTGAATAATAACAACAAAAGCCTCACATTTCTCTCAATGTAAATATTACCCAATGTTTTAATGTGATTAATATTAAATATTTGTCTTGGCCTTGACTGTATTTAATGTGGCATAAGAAATAAAAAAATGTAATGAAGTAAATATTTAATTTCCGTCATGTTACTTTTTTTTTAGGATAAATCATAGCAATGATACAAACAAAATGTAAACAAAATATATAGCGTTTTATTTGTTTTCCTATTTAAAAGGGATTACAATTATATTTCTCCGTCCTGCATATTTTTGCCAAATTGACATGCATAATTATTTGAAAGCACTGTTGGTTGCACATACATTTTGTTGGTGTGTTTGCATCTATTTATCTTTTTGTAGTTTTCTAGCATTATAATAATTATTATGATAATTATGATCATGATTATCATTATTATTATTATTATTAATACATCATGTGTTTATTTTACATTTCTTTTACAAATGTAATATTTCTACATTAACTTCTTGTTAGAATTTATGATATAATGAATGCACCATTGTATTTAGTTCATGAAGAGAGATCTGGGAGGAGTATCGCCGTAGCAAATGAAGCCTTGTTATTGTAGGTGATCATTATTTGGGGTGCTGGATTATTAATAAACATAAATACAGCATTCTGGGGACATTGTGATGGTTACACTCGAGTATGGGTGTTGTTCCTGCATTGCACACAGATCGCTCCCACCTGTGATGCAGGATCAGATTGGATGGGAGAGTCAGATGGTCGCAGATCACGTGCAGGGGGAAGCTCAGTGCACAAGAAAATGGGGTTTTGTGTAAATCTGGGGGCTTAATGTTTCCATATATCAAGCTACCTCGTAAAACCGACACTGGAGCCACCCGGACCACAAATCACAGGTGAAGAATATGACTTCTTCCTATTATGTGAATGCTCTGTTCAGCAAGTATACGACTGGGGCTTCTCTCTTCCAAAACACAGAGGCCACTTCGTGTTCCTTTACCAATTCCCACAGAAGCAGCTATGGAGCCGGCACTGGGGCATTCCCTGCAACAGCAGCACCCCCATCCATGCCTGGTTTGTACAATGTGAACAATGCGCTGTATCAGAGCCCCTTCACTGGATATACCCTGGGCACAGAAGCCTATAACCTCCATTGCTCCACGTTTGATCAGAACATTCCGCTTCTCTGCAATGACCTGAGCAAAGCCAACTGTGACAACAAGGCGGAGGAGCCCACCTTGCACCCCCAGACTGACAGTCATTTCCGCATATACCCATGGATGAGGTCCTCAGGTATGGGTAACACTGTGCACCCCACTAATCTCATAATACAATAGCCTTTAGGGGTCTCATTAGAGTGTAATCGCCTCTGGCTTTGGATGTAGAGCAGCAATGCTCCCCCTTGCTTGTATTTACAATTATCTTAAATAATAAAATAGTGTGCCATACAGAGAATAAATGTTAATCGATAGTAAATAAATATAGGCTCAAAATAGAAAAAACAGAATTATGTTTATTGTGTTTGCAGTGCATGCAATAAGAGACATTTTTGTTTCAATTACTTTTATTCATAAGTGAAAATACTTGATCCACTATGCAGGCCATATATCTACATTACAAAATATAAAAAATAAGACTGATTGATTGACAGATAAATATCAGACACACAGATATGTAAATATTCTATAGATGTATATCTATATATATATATATATATATATATATATATATATATGTATATATATATATATTAACACACACATCTATCTGTCTATCTATCTATCTATCTATCTATCTATCTATCTATCTATCTATATATATATATATATATATATATATATATATATATATATATATATATATATAAAGAATAGAGAGAGATGGATGGATAGATAGATCGTTTATAGATAAATGTCTACAATAAACGACATATCAGATAGTAACATTAGATAGTGCCTAGGCCTTCATGGAGTAATGATCACAGGATTATTGTGCAATGAGCCCCCATGACTAACATACAGCACATTTTATGTGTAACACATAGGTCCAGACAGGAAGAGGGGTCGCCAAACATACACCCGGTACCAGACACTGGAGCTGGAGAAAGAATTCCACTTTAACCGCTACCTGACCCGCAGGAGAAGGATAGAGATCGCCCACGCCTTGTGCTTAACAGAGAGGCAGATCAAGATATGGTTCCAGAACCGAAGAATGAAATGGAAGAAGGAACATAAGGAGGAAAATGGCGGTACCCCCGAAGCTGGGGAGCAGACCCCTGCAGCTACTACTCCTGCAGCAGCAGAGGAGGAAGAGGAAGAGGAGGACAAGGTCACCAAGGATGAATGAATATTGCCGGATTTGTGTTATGGACTGGGAACCATTATGTGTATTTTATTTGTTTAACTCTTGAGTGCAGGCCATATTCAGTGTCTTCAGCACAAGGGTGCAGCCTGCAGGGGAAACAGAAATATATATATGTGATATGATTATTTAAGATTACATTCAATTCACAATCAGTAACTGAAATGTGACTTTACTATATACATGAACTACCTAAAGATAATGCACAGTACAAGTGCATTAGACGTTACTACCTAGTCATTACACACATAGAATAATAATAATGTTATACAAGAATTCACAAATGCTCAGTAGAGCAACCACTACCTTTACTTTCTACTACCTATTCCAATACTACCTATAGCATGCCCTGCTGTAATGCTATATACTACTTGTACTCAAACCATGAACTCTGCACACAGATGTGAAGTGACGACTGTGCACATTTTATATACTCAAACCACCATAATAACAACAGCAGCAGCAGCAGCAGCAGCAGCAGCAGCAACAACAAAACAGCCTAAAATACAAAGCAAGCATTGATCTGCTGCGCACTCCTCCTCTACCCCAGTAATGCTGTAGTATATTTCTTTCCTGTGCAATGATATTTCAAGTGACCACATTGTTTGTATTCCAGGGATTTGTATTCGTGTAAAGATGGTGTTTATTTGTCATATGCAGTATTTCTAGATCTGTGTTTGTAACATTTGGTCACATCTATGGCATGGCGTATTTGTCTCCAAAAAAAAAAATAAGTTCAGAAAAAAATTCTGTAATTCTAGCGGTTTGCACGTCTGTGTGTGATCAGTGTTATTGTGCGTATTTTACATTTGTTCTGTACAAATAAATATGTTTAAAAGGAAAGAAAAGAACAAACAAACAAACAAACTGTAACTTGCATAATATATTTTCTTTTGTTACGAACAATAAAAATCGTGTTTGGACAATGAACGCTTGCTGTTTTATATTTGGGTATAGTAAAATAATAATACCATTTTATAGGTATATATATATATATATATATATATATATATATATATATATATATATATATATATATATAGATAGATAGATAGATAGATAGATAGATAGATATAAAAATCACATTCCAGGGTGTGTGTATATATATATATATATATATATATATATATATATATATATATGTATATAAAATATATATCTGCGCACACACACGCACATATATATCTATAGATATATAACTATATATATTTATAACTATATATATATATATATATATATATATATATATATATATATATATGTGGATAGATTTGTTAATTTCAATGTAGACTGTGCAATAAATGTTACAGTATGTGAATGTATAAGACATTTGTGCCCAGAGAGTGTGTTCTAATAGTGTGATAGATATATAAGGGAGATCCTGCTAGGTAATAAGAGTGGAGGAGCTGTGCAGATGCAGTTGGAGAGTTAAGATGGCGACTCTGTAAGACCTGCCTCTTCTCAGTGATGAGGCAATGGCTATAAATCCGTTGTTGTTTATGAAAATTTACAACTTTGCAATACAAGTTTATGAGTTGCTCGGTTCCTCCATTGGTCGCTGCTGGTCATGTGGATGGTAACTGTGAACATGTAGTTTTTTATAATTTCCCTTGTGAGAATAGAGCAGCATTCTTTAGCTGAGCTCAGTCCTGCTCTGGATGTGTCTGCCTCTCCAGCCTACAGCCCAGGTTCTCTGAGTATAAGGCAGCTATGTGTCTGGAGGTTCTTATGGAGCAGCTACCTAGAGCTGAGGTCCAGGATGGCAGAGCTGGATCCTTCCCCTCTAATAAGGTGTGGCATTCTGAATTCCAAGGACCGGAGTGGCAGATTTTCAACTTGCAGCCTGGCTAATTTCCTGCTTCTCCTGGCACCAAAACGGGCTCCATTCCTCTTCTGTGCAGCCAAGGCGACAGCTGTCAAAGTGGCAGGGGCTTCTGTGAGCCAGAACCTAAAGGTGAGAAATGTGTACCCCTCACATCTTACAGAAATCTCCAGTGCCCAGAGCAAATAAACCCTGCAGCTATTTATTGTCTGCTCCTCTGCCAGCTCTATCACATCACATCAAATGCCACCATATCGCCATATTATCAGGTACCAGCCTAATGTATTCATAGTGATGTGTCACAGAATATGTGCATAGAAATAGATCAAACATATAAACATATTACTCCAAATTAGCAATATACTATACTTACTATAATTACTATACACACGACACACACACACACACACACACACACACACACACACACACACACACACACACACACACACACACACACACACACATATATATATATATATATACATACATACACATAAATACATACACACAGGAATTAATATACTCACTTATTACTAAAACTGCCAACACTACTAATAATATTACTGTCCGCAATAGTACATAAAATATGTTGCTTTCTGTACCCTCTGCCTATTTTATATTTTAATTAATTAATATGACTATTATAATAATAATTATCATTATTAATGTTATTATTATTAGTAGTACTACTACTTTTATTATCATCATCATCATCATCATCATTATTATCATCATTTTTATCATACTAGAAAATGGCTGAATAATGAACAAGCTGATTCATTCATTTATGATTAAAAAAAAACAGCATTTTGTAATGAAACAAATGAGTATAAATATATTTTCTAACGCTGCACTTTTTCAAAATTGGCGCATTTTTGGCGCATTTATCATTTTCACTATTGAAGAATGTACTTAAATATAGATAGGCCGATGTTACAAGCTTGTAGGCAGATATACTCGATGGAGTAAAGTGATGTTGTCTCAGACAGAAAATAACGTGGATTACTAAACTCATCTTTTGTATTTTATTAGAAAAAAAATATGTTGTTTTCGTTTAGGTTAAATATGAAAAATATAAAAGTCGTGTTCGTTTGATTTCCCATTGTCTGTGACTCACTCAGTATCAATAATTTAGGATAATGCCTGGCTAGCCCGTGTTACTTGTGGTCTGCTGATGAAGTATAAAATTTGCATTGCAGTGCAGTATGTGCTGGGCTGCATCGTGAGGTGGATTTACCAGCGTGTGAGAACTCAGTGCTGCCACTCTGTGGTGGTTGAGGGTATATAATGTTTGTTCAAGAAAGAACAATATGTTTGCGTGTTATAGACAAAAAACTGCTACAGGCAGAGAACACAGTAAATGATTTTATACATGGGATTTAGCGGTATAATTTGGCTGATATAATAAGTGATGACGAGTGTGTACGGTGTATCTTATAGCAAGTGTGTTGTAAGTCAACAAACCAACACTTTATATGCCCTAGAAATCTGAAGAAGCTGAAATAACCAACTTGCTTTCAGGATTATAAGGACCTTAGCAGTTGCCTGTATATTGTCAATGATGTTATTTAATGCTGCACTAATTTCTATGAATATTCCGCCTGCAGTGTGTAACGTATTTACATTTACCAACATTACTGCATAATGTGAATTGCACTCAACTACGTTTTGTTTCTATGCCAAGATTTCATTGCATTAGAATAATAATGATAACAACAGCAATATCCAAACGCTATTATCCTGTGTTCAAAATGGCTGCTGCACCTAAGATTTAATGGTTGAAGCAGATTTTATTGCTTGGGAGTAAGATGAAAAGAGAAACAGAAGGGGCAGTGTCTTAAACACTGATCTGCCTCTATATCCCTGTTACATTTCACAGGCCCCCAGATAATTACATGCCTGAACCAAGGCATTCTCTCCTGGGGTTTTTTCTTTCTGTTTTTTTTTTCCTTTATCTATCTATCTATCTATCTATCTATCTATCTATCTATCTATCTATCTATCTATCTATCTATCTATCTATCTATCTATCTATCTATCTATCTATCTATCTATCTATCTATTATCTATCTATCTATCTATCTATCTATCTATCTATCTATCTATCTATCTATCTATCTATCTATCTATCTATCTATCTATCTATCTATCTATCTCATATCTTACTCGAGGATCTATCTATCTATCTATCTATCTATCTATCTATCTATCTATCTATCTATCTATCTATCTATCTATCTATCTATCTATCTATCTATCTATCTATCTATCTATCTATCTATCTATCTATCTATATCTATCTATCTATCTATCTCATATCTTACTCGAGGATCTATCTATCTATCTATCTATCTATCTATCTATCTATCTATCTATCTATCTATCTATCTATCTATCTATCTATCTATCTATCTATCTATCTATCTATCTATCTATCTATCTATCTATCTATCTATCTATCTATCTATCTATCTATCTCATATCTTACTCGAGGATCTATCTATCTATCTATCTATCTATCTATCTATCTATCTATCTATCTATCTATCTATCTATCTATCTATCTATCTATCTATCTATCTATCTATCTATCTATCTATCATCTATCTATCTATCTATCTATCTATCTATCTATCTATCTATCTATCTATCTATCTATCTATCTATCTATCTATCTATCTATCTATCTATCTATCTATCTATCTACCTAACTATAGAAAATATATTTAAAGATACAGTACAACACAATTTCATTCACGTATTTACAGCCAGACAAATATTAATAGTGTTGTTATTTTTTCGAAACATTTCAGGAAATACCAGAGCTGTTATCCTCTCTCCCCCATCCTGTGTTTTATTACCTGATCAAAGCAATATATGTATTCCTCTTATGCAATTATCATCTCTTTAGAAATATATCTGAATATATTGGTCTACCCCTCACTAGAATGTGGGACAGGGCCGGTGAGACACAGGACTGCTTTATATTCCTCAGATATACTGTAATTCGTTCTAGTGATGTATTTTAAGGCGGCCATTACTGACTAAACGGCATCAAAGTTGCACATTCTTTTAAGGTATTTACTGTAGGGTTTATAGCCATGAAGGGAGAGGCTGGTGGCAGAATTCCTGGGCTTGGGCCATAAAACACTGCACCACATTCAGATAAGAAGCTTTTTATGTCGCGACTTAAATTGTTGCTTACAACATAATTGTTGAAATGCAAAGGATTTTAACCACATTCTTGTTCTGCCTAATAATAATAATAATAATAATAATAATAATAATAATAAAATAATGATGATGATCTCTACATTTTTTTTATATATCCAGCACAGACATGATGTAATAAATATATTTACGTCATCTTCATTTATGGAGGGTATGAGCTATATCTCGACTGCATTCTATATAGAGCATTTTGTCTAATTATATTGTATTCTTCCTCATCTCCGTATCCCTGTAGTGGAATTTAGAATATATTTATGAATTCTTACAGGGGAAAAAAAACCTCGATCGGAAATGTAACATATTATTTAATATTATGTATATATATATATATATATATATATATATATATATATATATATATATATATATATATATATATATATATATATATATATATATACATATATATATATAAGATATATATATATATATATATATATATATTTATATATATATATGTCTCAGATATATCAGATTAAATCTGTTTGTACACTAATGCACATTGCAAAATGGTGTCAGTATATTAAAACCTATGAGCAATCACCGTTTGATTCGTAATTAAAAAGTAAATCAATAATGACAATAATCTTATTGAATACTACTAAGCAAATTTCACCCCCTGAAATACCCTTGTTCACTATGTGTGAGATTCGTATGTATCTATATGGATGTCATATAATGTGTTGTAAACACTGCATTGTTGCTGTAGTATTAGACTAGTAACCCCTCACCCTGGTGTAATATGATGTATATTTATTTTATTGTATATGTGTCTGGGATAGGAAGCTGTGTGCTCTTTGGAAGTTTGCAGGCTCAATCCCCATCCCAGGGGAGCACCATGATAACTCCTTCCTATTGGCCACTGAATGATCAGCTGCTTATATTTGCCTGTGTCGCTTTTGGCTCTTGGCCATCCAGAAACAAACCAGTTCGATGACTACTAATAGTTATAGCTGGATGTACTAATACACAACAAATCACAGGACTAGAGAGTGCAGAGCCAATGAGTTCTTACTTTGTGAATAGCACTTTTGGAGGGAGTCTGCCCAATGGCCAGGACTCGTTTGTGGGTCAGATCCCCCTCTATTCCTCTGGCTATGATGCTCTAAGGCATTTTCCAGGTTCTTATGGGACAAGTCCCCTTCAGGAGAAGTCTTATTCCTCGCCCTGTTTCTACCAGCAATCTAACACAGTCATTGCCTGCAATCGAAACTCCTATGACTATGGGACATCGTGCTTCTATCCGGACAAGGACAGCACCAGCAGCCCTAACACCTACACAGCCAACAAGAGGGTCCATGCTGGGGAATATCTGCACTACACCGCTGATCAGCAGTACAAATCTGCCAATATACAGAGCAAATTATTCAATGAGGACACAACTGACCGGAAGTATAGTAACCCTGTCTACCCCTGGATGCAGAGAGCCAACTCCTGTACTGGTAAGTGCCCAATATATGCAAGAAGGTACCCCACTCAGAGCAAGCATTGGGAGTGTACTGACTGTGATATTTCTACATATACACACACACATATATATATATATACATATATATATATATATATATATATATATGTATATATATATATATATATATATATATATATATATATATACATATATATATGTGTATATATATATATTTATATATATTTATATATATAGTTATATATATACACACTCTCACATATATATATATATATATATTCACACCCACACACACACACACACACACACACACACACACACACACACACACATATATATGTATATGTATGTGTGGTATATATATATTTGTATATATGTGTATGTATATATATATGTATATATATATAAATATATATATATATATATATATATATATATATATAGGTGGGTTATATATATATAGGCTGGATTGGTAGATGATGGATAGATAGATAGATAGATAGATAGATAGATAGATAGATAGATAGATAGATAGATAGATAGATAGATAGATAGATAGATAGATAGATAGATAGATAGATAGATAGATAGATAGATAGATAGATAGATAGATATGAACACGTTTCATCTTTTTCGTATTAACTGAAAGCATTTGCTGAGTTAAACACAATTTACAATTTAATACATTTTGTCAAATGTCAAATTTTGCTCACATATTTTCTGAATTAGACCATGTATTCTGACACTACACATCACACATTATTATTCTGCAAACTCCAACCTTTCTATAAAAAAATACATTAAATAAATTATCATTAAATACATAAAATATTGTATCTAGGTAGAGACATTGATCTAGAGTAAAACATATTCCCCCCAACTATTATTTGATGTTAATTTCGGTCAAGGCATCTTGTATATAATGGAGTGCTCTGTACTTTACATATATGCACGGGGTTGTGTGTTTACTGTGTTAGTACAATGTGTGGATTTTACTCATATGTGGGTTGTTGTTGGTTTTTTTTCAGGTACAGTGTACGGGAACCACGGCAGGAGGGGCAGGCAGACCTACACCAGATATCAGACCTTAGAACTGGAGAAAGAATTCCATTTTAATAGATACCTGACCAGAAGGAGAAGAATTGAAATAGCAAATGCACTGTGCCTAACAGAACGACAAATTAAAATCTGGTTCCAGAATAGAAGGATGAAATGGAAGAAGGAAAGTAAGATTATTAATTCCTCACAGCCCAGCAGTGACCCAACAGAGGACAAGCAAGTCACTGACAGCAACACTTAGTCAGGAGGCCTCCCCTTATTCATCTGGTCCCCATACCTTCCATACTATTGTCATACCCATCTGATCTGCTGCACACATCTTCTGACCGGGACCATGTCATTGAAACATTTATATCATCGCCATATAAAAAGTCTGTAAATAAGTAAAACATTCATGTATGTATTTAAGCAATGGATGCCATAGAACTTAATCCGGAAAAGTAGGGGTCCCAGCCTTTGTCTACCAAGCAAGATTATAATCTGTCTCCTGGAATCATTACAGTTTGTAACAATATCTGCTATGTAAACCAATGTGATATTGGACACAAATGTACACAAAAAGAGAGAAAAAGAATCCGGAAATCTGAGGTCATCCTGTTTTCTGCAGTCTCTGGACAGAATGTTACTGTCAGCTGCATTGTAAATGTAACAATAATATTTACTGCCTCTCATTGTTGCTATCCGGGATTACAAGGTAACGATCCTACTGCTGTATTGAAAGGAAACGCAGTTTGAGCATGGAGGAGATTCTGACTACTAGTTATTAGAAGAATCTCTACACAAAGACGGGTAAAAAAAAATAAAGGAAAAAAATACCCCTAGATCTATAAAAATAGAAAAATTGTATTAGGGACAAGTCTTGCAATTGTTTATCACTACTACCTTGAATTTGTTCCGGGCAAGTAGCAGAATAATCCCATTGTCTATATATTTCGTTTTATATTTGCATAATGGTCTTTTAATAAACAATGTAAAATTAATATTAAAAAGGTTGAGCAAATATAAAATAAAACATATGGTCTCTAAAATACAATCGATCTGCAAAGGCCATATCAGGAGGCTATTCATTTCCTATTCAAAGGCTATTTCTATATCTCCAACCAATGCAGATGCAGTAACATATATATAAATGATGGAAGAATAAGTATATTTTGGAATAAATAGCAACAACAGCTTTTTATGGTGCAATATCTCGGTATTAATCTGCCTGTTTGTGAACTGTGGCTGCCTGAGCCGGTACATTTGGTATTCACTAATGGAAGCTGTGAGGGGAATGCAATAATTTTTCTGTAATGGGATGTAACCTCAATTCGACCCCGGCCCTGCAGTCCCCTTTTACTCGGTGAAGAGACTTGTAATGACAGCGAAGTCGCCAGACGGTGGCGCTCGAGTCTGAACAAAAGTATGCAGCTGTAAGCGGGAGCGCGCAGGGATGCGCGCTCCCTCCAGCATCCTCCCAGCTCCCCCACTCATGCACCAGTTTACCTCTAGAGGTCATCAGGCAGGATTTACGACTGGACAACAAAAGCACGTGATTCAAAGTCGTACCCCATATTTGGGTGCCTACGTAGGAGGGAACCAAGTACATGTCCCAGTCATTTCCATAATTCATCATAAATTGTGCAAGGGTGCTATAGACGCACAAAACGACCCAGAGCCACAAATCAAGCACACACATATCAAAAAACAAATGAGCTCTTATTTTGTAAACTCATTTTGCGGTCGCTATCCAAATGGCCCGGACTACCAGTTACATAATTATGGAGATCACAGCTCGGTGAACGAGCAATACAGGGATTCAGCAGGCATGCATTCCAGCAGGTACGGATACGGCTACAATGGCATGGATCTCAGCGTTGGGCGATCAGCTACCAACCACTTTAGTGCCAATGACAGAGCAAGAAATTACCCATCCAACCCAACCTCCTCTTCAGAGCCAAGGTATAGCCAACCTGCAGGGTCTTCACACTCTCCAAGTCCACCTGACCCTCTACCCTGCACTGCTGTGCCCACCCCGCCTGTCAGCGAGAGTCACCAAGGAGTCAAAAACTCTCTAACTAACTCCAACAGCAGCAACACCACGTCCAATGCCAGCAGCACCAGCAACAATAGTGCCAGCATTAACAGAGAAGGGCTGGGTGCTTCTTCTTCTGGTGCTGAGGATGACACTCCAGCCAGCAGCGACCAGGCAAGTTCACAGAACGGCCAGAGCCCTGCTCCTTCAGTGCAGCCCCAAATCTATCCCTGGATGAGAAAACTGCACATAAGTCATGGTAAATAAGTCTTATCCTTATTATTTTTCCACGATTCAATACCTGTAGGATGTGTGTGGGTGGCGGTGGGGGAGGCAGAATACAACTTTCAATCGTTATAATTGCTGGCCATGGGTGTAGACATTTTTATGACTATAGCACAATATGGAAACCTTTCTATACTTTGTTTAGCCCCAAACGATGGGATTTTTTTTATTGCATGTACATATATATTTATCGCCTATATCTGCTTTATGTTAATGCCTAAGTTCTGTATATTTGAAGAATGACTTAAGACATTATGTAAACGTCAGTTTCCGTGTGTGTATTCTTACAGGACTTGCATTATTAATGTATATTATATTATTTTATATTATACATTATTCTAATTTGATGCCACCAATTTATGGATTAAATCAGCCCATCCTTAATTAGAACTGAATTGTGTCGAAATGATTGATCATCTTAATATTTGTTGAACTAATTGCATGATGTCTTTTTATTTTGTAGACAATATAGGAGGACCAGAGGGGAAGAGGGCTAGGACAGCTTACACTCGCTACCAAACTCTGGAGCTGGAGAAAGAATTCCATTTTAATAGATACCTGACTCGCCGAAGGAGGATTGAGATAGCCCATGCTCTATGCCTATCTGAGAGACAAATTAAAATCTGGTTTCAGAACAGAAGGATGAAATGGAAAAAGGATAATAAGCTGAAAAGTATGAGCATGGCAGCTGCAGGGGGGGCATTCCGCCCATAGATGTTTTCAAGTATTAGAATATTGTCACCATAGACTTTCTAGGACTCTTGTGTGTGACTTCAGTGAAGAAACCTGTTTTTGTCCCCCTCATATCCTATCCAGTCCATGATGAGCCCCTTCTGCCGGAGGAATATAGCTGCAGCTGCTTTATGTATATGTTTTGTTTTGGATGGCAATGTCTTGACAATTGTAAATGTTTTAACTTATTGGACTATGTAAAACGCTATGTGTTACTTGAAGTAACAGAACAAAAACTGTTTATTTCTAATGTTCTGTGTTGCATTAAATTTGCAAAAAAAAGCTGTAAATGTTTGTGAAGTGTAACTATGTTTGAATACTACAAAGCGTCTACCTACATTTCCAGATAATACTACCTATGTGAATAATATGTTGTAGAGGTGACTTGTGTTATTGTGTGGTGAGTAGTGACACAAACTGTGATCCCCAACAGTCTGTCCTAGCTGTGCCTTTTTGTATCTCATGATGACTCTGCACGACCTCTTGTAAAGTGGCTGCACTGGCAGCTAAGTGTATGTAATATTTTGTGTTTGTTCAGAAAGTTACCGATATAGTCCAGCTTGGCTGTTTAAGCAATTGCTATATATATTATTTTTTTTTGTAATTTTTTTCATGAAAAAATATGACTGGAAAAAAATAAACTTTCTACTGAAAATACCGATTTTTGCGTTCCAATCATTACTTTGGGTGGCAGCTATTTGATTGATGATATTACGTATCTATGAAAAGCAGGTGATATTGAACTGGGTTTCCGAAGGAAAATTTAAAAAAAATCCACTATTAATAATTAATTCAATTAAAAAAGTAATATTGTGTTGGGACATGATGCAGGTAGAGTATAATGTATAGGTCAGATATGTGGCTAATGTTAAAGTCCACACCAGGATACACTTTGTATACTGTGTTTACTTTTGCTAGGTCCATCTAATAAACAGTTATCTTACATTAAGTAAGCCAGTTTCAGTAATTTCTAATGTAAGAAAATGTCTGCATTCTATTTCTAGATGGCTCCCCATAAGTTCCCCCAAATCTTTCAGGCTTGATTTACCTTACCTGAGCTTGACTGTAACTCCACTCAGCCTGTAATGGAAATGAAAAGACCTCTCTTTGCTAAGTGCTTACATTCTTGTCTTCTCTAAGTTATATAACAGTAAACTTTATAAGCCCTAGTTCCGGCTATGTGACATTTGGTTGCCAAATGAATAGGGTTTTGTCTATGAATTAGATCGTAAAAACCTCCATAGCACAGACAGATAGGCTCACTGGCTATTAAATGTCACGTGAGGCTATTAAAGTAAGTTTTATGGTTTTGGGGAGTAGACGTCCAACATTATATACACCACATATCATATAATCTCACTCATGCTGGACATCACTTGGCTTCTAGTAGGACACATAAGGCTTGCAGGCATCAACTAGTTCATGGCAGTTTTCCCTTTCTCAGAGCACCTTACCCTGGTATCTACTAAATTAGAATTTAAGGTGAGTTTTGCATAAAGTTCTACACTTGTGACATTTAATATTCTTGTATGTTTAGCACTGATTATATTGTGTGTGTGTATCTACAATTTGCTTCCAGCCCTGATCGGCCATATTATCCCTCCCAAGTTTAATTTAATTATATCTTTATATGTGTTATTCAGTCTATATAGACTTGTCATTTCTAGAGAAAAGCTCTATTATTGAAACATTTCATTGGACACTGAGTTTGCTTGAAAAGTCAAGAAATTTAAGATCACTGTGTCAGGGATCATAAACAGAGCTGCCATTCACTACTAGTCCACACTCATGTATGATCCTTTGAAACCCTGTCACACAAGGCTGGTACTTACCTTATAATAAACACAAATCAGTTCACCCAAGTCCTTATCTGTCCAAAAGCGAGAGTGGCCAGTATCAAAGGAAACAGAGAGGGAAAGTGAAATGCCCCTGAAGATATATGTGATGTTTCTGGGGAAGAATCTGGATAGGCCCCAGCTGTGTGTTTACTTCACATACTTTTAGTGTCAATAGTGTGTTCACACTGAACTGTGAGAAGGAAGTTTAGGAGCGGATTTAACATTATACTTTGAGATCCAGAGCTGAAAACTTTACCTTTATTTAGCAGATCCACAAGGAAAAGTGTTTGGAATAAATGTATATGAGATCCAGCTGCACACAACTCCTGGGTGAGCCCAAACTTCTCCATCTCCAGCCTTTTGCAGGTAACCCGTTCACTTGTTGGTAGAAGCAGAGTTGGGAACTGATGCATTGCATTTTATTTTTGTTGGTGATCTCTGGACGAAAGTTCAAACAAGTCATAAACTTTCATGGCTGACACTAGGAACATTTGGTCGCTGCTTTCCTTCCGCTTTGTTATTGTTTTCTGGACTTCTTTAACATCCAAATTAGCATAAAATATGACCCCCAATATAACTGACAAAAAGGAGATTTCTCTTGGGGGTTATTTTATTTCTAAAGGAGAATGGCGCCAACTGTTGATGACAATATTTGTTTACTAGTGTGTGTTAACAGAGGATACATGCATGTGTGAAAAATCTATCTATCTATCTATCTATCTATCTATCTATCTATCTATCTATCTATCTATCTATCTATCTATCTATCTATCTATCTATCTATCTATCTATCTATCCATCCTTAAAATATATAATTTTTTATCTACTTGTTATTTACCCAGCTACATGTTTCTAACTGCATAATGATTTATCTTGTTAAAAGTTCTCTATCTATCTATCTATCTATCTATCTATCTATCTATCTATCTATCTATCTATCTATCTATCTATCTATCTATCTATCTATCTATCTATCTATCTATCCTACCATCCATCCATCCCTGAATCCGTCTACCTTTAATCTATCTCATATGCATCCAATATAATTGTATTAATATAAAATACGTACATCTATCTATCTATCTATCTATCTATCTATCTATCTATCTATCTATCTATCTATCTATCTATCTATCTATCTATCTATCTATCTATCTATCTATCTATCTATATATTCTTCTTCTTTTTATATGTTTGATAAATCACCTTCCATCCATCCTGTAAATATCTGTCCGTTATCTATCTATCTATCTATCTATCTATCTATCTATCTATCTATCTATCTATCTATCTATCTATCTATCTATCTATCTATCTATCTATCCATCCATCCATCCATCCATCCATCCATCCATCCATCCATCCATCCATCCATCCATCCATCCATCCATCCATCTATCTATCTATCTATCTATCTATCTATCTATCTATCTATCTATCTATCTATCTATCTATCTATCTATCTATCTATCTATCTATCTTATTAGCTGAATCTAATTTAGTGGTACATAACATGCTTTTCCCCTTTAAACAATACTAAGTGTGTGTGGTTTATTTTGTTAGTCTGGTTTTTACTTTTTCTTTAATTAGTTTTTGTGAATTAGAATGACAATGAGTGTTTCTCACGTCTTCCCAAATTCGGTACATTTATGTACCTTGGAGAGGCTGGAAAGTCTGAAAAAAAGTTTGAATACACTATTTCTACCTAAACTTGCGAACTAGTCTCCAATTCTTGTGTAAAACTTTAATAATATTCCCAGTTACTAAATTATTTTACACTTGATTTGCGATCAACGTTTAGGTTCCATTGATGGACGATTTGTAATCCAGTCAGTAAAATTACAATGTTTGATATTTTCGTAATAAAGTACCCATACTTATTAATAAAGATGTCTCGATGTTAGAGAGCTGAGATTGTCAGATGCAGCAGGTGGAAGTGATATTATGTCTCAATTGAGATTTACACAGGACTGCACTGAATAATTTGAACTTAAAGCTACAAGTTCTGCTCTGCTAAAACCTAAGATATATATATATATATATATATATATATATGTAATTTCCAACATTTCCATTACATGTTCCACTATATTCTGTTTGAATATAACTTTTCTACTATTTCCCCCTTTGAAAATAATATTTACTCAACGTTGCTGTTCAAACAATTGCAATTCTGTGGAGCAGCCCTCGCTTAAGGTGAAGACTGTCAGAGCTTAACAAATCACAGCTCCCTCAGTTCACTGCCAGGTTAAGTAAATGCAGAGAAAGATAAATCTGCAAAGCTTAGTATCACCAGCAGAGCTCGCTTCAGACCAAGTTCACTGACAACACTATGCTAGGCAAGCTTTTTTCTTTCTCCTTCCTACTTTTTCTTATAAGAAACTCTGTTGTAGAATATAAAGCAATCAGCAATAAAACCTTAATTTGGAAGCTGCATCAGCAGTCACTTTTAAGAATTGTAATAAGTTTAATGGGCAGCTACACTATCATGGACTGCTAAGGGTTCTATATGTGTTTCATGCACTTTAATTGTATATACATACATACTCATATAAGCATGATACATACAGACATACATATTCATATTGGTATGATAGTGTTAACCTTTATTGCAAACCGCCCCCCCCCGCCCCAAAAAAAACCTGTGTGTGTGATCCCATGCATACATGGTATAAAGGGAGGGAGAACCATAGGTCAAAAAGTTGGAGGTCAAAAGTTTAGTCTTTGCGCTGCTCTAAGTCATCATCTATCCAGACAAAGTTGGATGTCAATGTTATATAGTGGACATTCTGCCCATCAGCACAAAAGATAAAAAGTGTTTTGAGTTTCCCTTGCATCATAGACTGGACTCCTGTTGAACCCTAGCGCTTAAATGACCCTAATTACCAATGCAAGGATAGAAAAATGATTCCTTTCAACGGCAGGAGCTGTATTTCATCTAAAGCGATTCACACTATAGCCTGAATGAAGTTGTTCCATATGGAGCAGGTAAAAACAAAAAAGTATTCAGTGGAAAGATGCAATATTCATTGAAAAACACACACCCAAAAAAAACAAAAACTTCTATAGTATTGGATTTCAGAGAAACAGAAAAACTATTTGAATTAATTCAAACAATAATATCATTTAAAAATAATTATATTAATAAAGCACAAATCTTAGAGCAGAGATCATATGTATAAATCATGTATGCATACTTATGTGTGTGTGTGTGTGTGTGTTTCTGTCTGTGTGTCTGTGCGTGTGTGTCTGTGTGCGTGTGTGTGTGTGTGTGTGTGTGTGTGTGTGTGTGTGTGTTTGTGTGCACTTGTTTATCCAAAAAGCTACCCCTGGGAAGGTACAAGATGTGCATTATTTTATTTTTTTGTTATTATTTTCCAGTTAATAAAATAATAATAAAATAAGGAATTGCCATTGAATTCTGCTAATATGCGGTAAAGCCTTGTGAAATGTTATAAAATATTTGATAGATATTTATAATTTAGATATGAGGATTTAGTAAAACGTTCAGATGAAGGTCACACTGGTCTAATTATTAATGAAATCACGTTTTTGGAAAATTTTTGTATTTAAATGAATTTGTCTGGAAGAATATTTGTGTATCTTCTGCACATATTTTCCTGTTAGCGGTATAGGAGGATTTCTTATTTCCTGGCTCTTTTCGTATAGTTGATGTGAGGTTGTTACCAACTTCCTGACCAATCATTAATCACAAATTAAATGTTTCCAGATTTCGTAAATTAGGACAGGATTTTCCTTTTTGGCAATGATTGCTCTTGGTCATAGCGCATGTTCCACCGATAATAAAGAACAAGTATAATTTGCTCCATATAGTAAATAATATTATAGACAAAAAAACATTGACAAGCTCTGGTGATGTGGCCCCTGCCGCAGCCTCCTTCAGAGAAGTCAGGGGGGGGGGCTTCCTCAGAACTACAATCAAAAAGAGTGATGCATTTCATAACCTCTGTAATGTGTACTTTTCCCTAATTTATTCTTCATTTTCTGTCACAAGAAGTGACCTGCTAGAAAATCCCTGTTGTCTTAAAGACACTTGCTGGACCTTTTAGAAAAGCTAAGTCCAAGGCCGAGGTGAACCTCAGGTCAGCGAGTCTAACAAATATGAAAATGTCGCCTGGTGAACTGCAAGGCTCCTTATTTAACAAAGACTGTCAATGGGGAAGATTAATACCAAACCAAATGTGCCCAGTGTCACTTCTCGGTCACTCTGAAACCAACACCCAGTTCCTTGTTAGAAACAGACAAAAATTATATCGAAATAAATACAACGAAAAAACAAAATGATCTAGAACTATATTGTATTGAAAAAAACGTTTTAATATTTATAAAACTACATTGCATCTTATATTTTGATACAAATAGACGTTTACATTATTTTGTTATACTAGGAACGTTAATCACAGCAGCACCAACAAACATATGATGTAGCCTTATGTTAAAGGTATGTACACATTTTAATGAAAGTAATATTTAACTGTTATTATTGTAGTTGTTTTTATGATTATTTTTGTTGTTATGATTAATATACTTTTAATAGAAATGTGAGCAGTAAAAACGAATTTTTACATTTGAAATGGAAAACAGCGATATTTTGCTTTCTCCCAAATGAGCACACAACTGTTTTTAGCAGAGCTGATTTGCTTGTTTATGGCAGAGGCAGATAACCATAAATCTTGCAGGAAAATGTTTAAATGTCTTCTTGTGAGATAACGCCTGGTGGTCTTGGCTCAATTCATAATGATAACAAAACCTTAAAGACAAACAGGCCTTTTGAAATTTACATTGTCACTTGCAGTCATTTTGCACCCACATTAAAGGCGAATTTGTCTATAGAGTGTTTTCTATATATACCAACTGCAGAGCGATTTCACAGGGAAGAGGAGAAGCTGGTATTGCGCTTTCAGACTCGCCGAAACGTTGTGCAGGTCAAATATCTATCCACTATATCTGAATTTTGCCATCATTTGGTGTGTGTATTTTTTTCCGAAACAAATACTACGTCATATTTATATATGTATAAAGATTGACACAACTCATTATATCACTTGTCATTATAGAACTGCTGGCAAAAGGCGACGTAATCTGAATCACTAGCTCTGAAGAAAACAGTTAACGTCAAATTCGAAAAAATTCTGCTCTGCTTTACATAATTAGACAATAGAAGATAGTTATGAGATAGATAGATAGATAGATAGATAGATAGATAGATAGATAGATAGATAGATAGATAGATAGATAGATAGATAGATAGATAGATAGATAGATAGATAGATAGATAGATAGATAGATAGATATATTTTCTGTAGAAACCTTAATGCTGTAATGTGCTTCTTATAATTCCATATAAAGATGAATATCACGTGCGTGTGTGTGTGTGTGTGTGTGTGTGTGTGCGTGCTAGTGTGTGTGTGTGTGTGTGTGTAGACCAATATATCCCTATAAAAAACGATTTAGAGAAATCTTGCTCTCCATCCTTCTACAGCATGCAAATGAATGAAAGTTCACCATCTGCCCTGTTTATGCTTCATATAGCAAGGTAAATGACTTCTTTTGTGTTTCTTACAGGCAAAATCCACTAAATATAGCTGCATAATTGGAGAGAGAGATAGATAGATAGATAGATAGATAGATAGATAGATAGATAGATAGATAGATAGATAGATAGATAGATAGATAGATAGATAGATAGATAGATGATAGATATTTTCTGTAGAAACCTTAACGCTGTAATGTGCTTCTTATAATTCCATATAAAGATGAATCTCACGTGTGTGTGTGTGTGTGTGTGTGTGTGTGTGTGTGTGTGTGTGTTTGTTTGTTTGTTTGTGATATACAGATAGATAGATAGATAGATAGATAGATAGATAGATAGATAGATAGATAGATAGATAGATAGATAGATAGATAGATAGATAGATAGATAGATAGATTACATAGATGCATTTATGACATTCACAAACAAGAGCTAATGGTGTGTATAAATTGTTAACATATATATCATGCGCTTAATGCGAGAGAGAGAGAGAGTGAGAGAGAGAGTGAGAGAGAGACACAGAGAGAGATATAGAGAGAGAGAGCACTGATGTCCAGGACACGATCACACCGAATAACCCTATATACAGTCTGCAAGCGGCTCTGACTCCCTTATCTAACAACATGTGGAATGTATTTGCCATATTCAACTTCTTCAAGGAAAACTCTAGAGAACTGTTTCATGGCTCAGACAAGACAGTGGTGGTCTCTGGTATTGTTAGAGCATATAGTCTATTTTAGATGAGCAGACAAAGCATAAAGCTCTATACAAGCTGTACGATTGTTTACCAGTTTTATGCAGGGCTTAATATTTACACAATCAATTTGGTTAGATCCTTTCTGAAGTCAGATGCTGCCTCATGATCACCCTGTGAGTTAACAGAGGAGTATAGACACTTCTGACTCTGCTACATGCAATGTCTCACTGAAATGGGCACTGTTCCATTGCTATGTTATCCATGCCATAGGGGTATTACTTATAAACTAATTTGCTGTAGTAATAAATATGTCATATGTAGCTATATAAGGCTAGCAATAACAGTAATGTATGGAAAAAACAACATTATTTACTTGTGGCTAATGTGGATTGTCCACAAACTGGTTTACTACTAGTAAACCATATACGATCCTACTGTGTATATCAGCAACTGATGGCTGAATATAGATTCTCATATAGTCATATTTACCTACCTGTATAGCCCAACATACACACCAATAACTTCCCATAGTTTATGGCTGGATATAGATTACGCCTCTGTAATTACTTCAACCTATAAATAACCATACAGGACATTCGTTCTGTTTAGTAGATGGCTGGATATAGGCTACACCCTATAGTCGCCAGTAGCTATAAATATACTACCCACCATGCAGTGCAACAATATTGTATATGTTCTAGGATTAACAGCCTAGACCCCAGACTCTGAATAACACAGCAGCATTATAGTACAACACATATATAGGATTACTAACAGTATTATAATGCATAGCAGCTTCTCCTAGGAGAGAATTACACTCGGTAGTGGAGTCATATGAGATTATTACTGGTATATTATATGTTGTAGTGTAATAGCACATATATACAAAGGATCACATACAATATAACGTAGTGGAGCCTCCTCCAGGACTGACCCACAGAGTCGATCAATACTATTATTAGAGCATTTGTTGGTATTATTATTTTTATTATTATCACTATTATTATAGATTATAGTATAGTATCATTATTAGTCGTTCCATACTTAGGATTACATACAGTATTATTATGCTGAGCAGCTTCCTCCAGGAGAGACCCACACACAGCAGCAGAGTCATAGGCGATCATTACTAATCTGAGTGCATTTGTTGTTATTATTCTAGGTTGTAGTGTAATATAATTGTGATTAGTATTGATCCCTGGTGTTGTCCTCTGAATCTATGGCAGGGATTTTAGTCTGATGATGTTCCAGCTGCAGTTAAGTCTATAAGGGGTGACTTGCAGTGCATTTATCATCTTGGTGTTTCCTTATCCGGGGTGCAGAACAGTGCAGGGATTGGCTGGGCTGGTCACATGGGTGTGTAACTTTGCACACTTGACAGGGAGTAGGAGGGTTTTGTGCAGAACAGAAAAACGACAACGCGAGAAAAATTAGTATTTTTTGTTGCACTTGCACAAATTAATGGCCATGAGTTCGTTTTTGATAAACTCCAACTACATCGAGCCGAAATTCCCACCCTGCGAGGAGTTTGCCCAAAACAACTACTTGCACAACCAGTCTCCTGAATTCTACGAGCGGCCGAGGGAACCCGGGTTCGAGGCTCCTCCTGAGGCTCTCTACCAAGGTCCGAGCAGCTATCCTGAAGCCAGCTATGGATACAGCCACCTTCCAGCAACCCACGAAGCTGGGGCTACCCAGGAGGGGATCTCTGTTAAAGGACACACTCAATCTCAGCAACTTCTCCAAAGCCACGTCCTCAGGCAGCCACCACCACCACCACAGCACTGTGAGCCCATAGGAGTGTCCAATGACAGCATCCATCCTGAGAAAAGTGCTGCTGGCCTGAAATGCAGCAAAGAACCAGTTGTCTATCCTTGGATGAAGAAGATACATGTAAACACAAGTAAGTGTCAACCTAAGCTACGTGTCATTGGGGTCAGTAGGGTGGTTTCTTGGCCAAAGCATGGGGACACCATCTATTTAGTCTAGCTGGATTATTTATTGGAGTCAATCTGTTTGGGAGGTAATTACAGATGCCATAAATGTAATTGCTCTGCTATTGACTTTGGGCCATATACGCCTTTAATGCTTGACTTTAGCTCAAGTCCCATCACAATATATTATGGCATTCCGTTGTTTGGTGTATTGTCAGTAGCCTGGGATTTTTTTTTTCTATTCCTCTTTTATTTGAACAATGGTGAGAAGTCATTATCTCATGATTATGTCCCATTGCTTTTCTCTTTTATCTGCTCAGTTAATCCAAATTACACTGGCGGGGAACCCAAAAGGTCTCGAACTGCGTACACCAGACAACAAGTATTAGAGCTGGAGAAGGAGTTCCACTTTAACCGGTACCTTACTAGACGCCGGAGGATAGAGATTGCCCATACTTTATGCTTATCTGAACGTCAGGTCAAGATCTGGTTCCAAAACAGGAGGATGAAGTGGAAGAAAGACCACAAACTGCCCAACACTAAGATGCGCTCTGCAAACCCACCAGCCTCAAACCAACAGTCCAAAGTACAGGGCCATCAGCACACAGATGGGTCTAGCACCCCATTATTATAACGCTTTAATTGTATTGATCCAGTTGCTGGGAATCACTTGGACCAAATGACTATGGAAGAAAAAACAAACAAAACAACAAAGCTCCTTGATATTGTTGGATACAAAGTCCTTGTTCCCTCCAGGACAGTTGTCCCTATAACCAAGGAAATCGATGGAGACTTTTCTTGTTCTATTTATGTACTTGACTGTATACGTATAAAAACTAAGGATGTATATGTGTATATGAATATTTACATATAGTTCAGTGTCTACATAGGTAGAAAAACTATTTTGTATACAAGACACAAACGTCACAGATGCATTTATGGGATAGTATGTGACAAAGGTATGGACTGATATATTACACATATACATATAGTTGTGGGTATTTAAGAAAAACAAACATTTTTAGGGATTTATTTAATGGCTTCTTGAAGAAGAAATGAGTTGGTTTTGTATATACTAGCTGGACAATAGCATTTCTGTAGACACAAAATAACTGTTTTCCCTGCTTAGTTCGCCCTGTGAGATCAATGTATGTTTGACACTTTCCCTGTATGTTAGGATTTCTGTAGAAGGCCTTTGATCGTCTTGAAGGCGAGAATACGTTGTAGATACAGTGGTGGTACATATTGTGGACTTTGTGCTGTATTATTGTGGTGCTAAACGCGAAGAATATTCTGTCAAAATTAAAGATTTAAAAAACAGACGTTTCTTAAACCTGTTTAGTATTGAACCTAACCATGCTACATGCTATAACATATGGAGTCACAATCCATACACTGGATCTTCGATACATAATCCAAACCAACAAGAGCTAACAGCTGGTGATATGGGGGTAAAGGGTTTTAATGTAATATAATATAGTCTTCTCAATAGTGAACATAATGATATATTATGCTGTATACAACAAGGATTGTCTAGGCTGTGTACTTGTGTCACAGCATTTATCTGTGTGTGGGGCTATATTTATGCTATATTTATGCATGTGTGTGTATGTGTGCTTATGGTATAGATAAGAGAAAAAAAATACGTTCTAAACATGACTGACATTGCTAAATTTATGAACAATATGGAAAACAGCCAGCAAATATATATTTTCTCTAGTACATATGATCCATATTAATGCATTCACATCACATCGTAAGACACCGTCATGTTATTATTTACACACCAGCTGATATTTTATTTATATCTGCCTTATTATTGTTATTATTATATTATTAATATTATTACTATTTTATTTTCAATAAACATTTTATTTTCTAGTTTATTACCAATATAAAACATGAAACAAT